>NW_026555339.1:1491955-1537412 GCF_029017545.1 Prosopis cineraria | reverse complement strand
TCTGTGTACAAATTTTCGCCCATCTTTTTCGCGGAGAAAATATTCGGTGCTGCCTTCAAGCTAATAATTTGAAACAGAATTTTCTTTTCTTTTTCCTCTTAATTAAAGGGAGGAGGGGCGCATGGTTGGGAATTTAGGAAAGCTTTACAATTACAGGTGAAATCCAAAAATCTCAAAAAACTTGTTAATGCCCAAGTAAGGTAATTATCATGGATTCAATGAATTATGATCGCGAAGAGATATTGGCTCAAAGAAAATCTTCTTCGAGCACGAGCTGGCTGGCATGGTGGGGCTGGACACCATGATCCATCACTCTGAAAAGGGGGGCGTCCGTCATGTGGGCTGGGTGACGAAAACGAAATGAAACGAACATAATTGAATTCTGAATCAAGTTGTCTGGGGCGACAATTAGTTCTTCGCCCCTCCCTGGTCCCCCACACACAACTACCATGTTTCTAAGACAACCGGAGCATAAGAATAGGTATTCTTGTGCGCCCACTTCCTTAATTTCAAACTCCATTAAGAATTTAAGATATCATTTGAAAGAAACGACGTGATTCTTGTTCACCTATTCTATATTTAAATTTGTCTTTTTAGCGCTTGACGTTATCTACAGTCCACTTTCTCATCTAACTTGGCACTGTTTGTCTTCAGGAAAAAAATAATTGAAGAGACTCCTCTCCAGCCATATTAAGTAAAGAGACATAGAAATGAGTTTTACATGGTTAAATAAGAACTGGAAGAGCATTTGATTTTCAGCATCGGGATCACTCATCCAAGCGTTTAGTGAGGTCGAAAATGAAAGAAAAAAATGAGAAGGAGAGGAAACAAGTAATTCTTCATCTCCTTGTCTCTACCCTTCGTCTAAAATACTACGTACACAATTCAGGGCATCTAATTCCTATTCATCCACATGCAGACCACTGAACAAAAGATATCTGCAAACAACGTAATATAGCCAATATCTTCTTCCACATTATTTCCTTCCTCGATTAAGGGGGGCATAACAATTGAGTCGCTTGCTAAATTGACGGCACAATTAAACCTGAGAAGGTTGAGGCTTTCTTTCGTTGAAACTTATACGACGCTATAGCCTATAACCAGAGAAAAAAAATAGGATATGAGCAGAAAAGAAATTCATCCACCATCGGTACTTGATCACAGAATCTACTTAAGTTCGAAAGTCACGACAACCAATATGTTTGTTGGAAAGCAATGCAACCCGTAAATAGAACGCTATTTACACCAGGAAGTTACATCCTGAAATTTGACAAAGCATTCATCAATTGGTATCTAAATGTCCGAAATGACCGTCTAATGGGCAGTATGATGAATCTAAAGGAAAAGAATATGTAATACGCTCCTCCATCCTCCTTTGACTAGGTCATCCACTCCTTCATCATTCATCCGTCGGCTCAAGCAGTGCTTGTCTTGCTCTTCTTTCTATATGCCCAATAGGGTTTAGCTGGAGTGCGCTTCATCGCCTTCACCCCAAACGGGTTGTCCTTGCTCTGCAGTACAGAGAATGTCAGTTAAGATATATATCATCAACGTGAACAAAAAGAATCCAGTAGTAGCCAATAATAATACGACTGAAGAACTTTCGGTTGTGTTACCATAAGACAGGTGCCGGCGTCAATGTTGCAGATGGGATAGTCGTGTGAGGGCAGCAACTGTAGTGGTCTTCACAGCAGGTGGCAGCCTCCAGAGGGCAGCATCCCCAGGCAAAGCAATACTTTCCATACTCATACACGCAGCAGCATGTAGTGCTCTCGGGACAGCTGTAGTAACTATCACAAACAGTGGGTGGCTTCACCGGTGAGGGAGGAGACGGTCCAGGGTTTGGGGATTTAGGCCTTTCTTTGTAGGATAGGAGGCTTCCATCGCAATGCCACACTTGCCCGTATTGGTTGTGCCCACATTACGCTCCATTCTAACATACCCTTCCTCACCCCAGCTTGATCCCCAGGAGTTCTTCACAATCCAATAATCCACACCATTTTCCGTGCCATAACCAACAGCCGTAACACCATGATCTAATGCCGTACCACATCTTCCCGTAAATATACCCTGACCAAATGGAGCAAAGCCTAATAAGATTGCGCAGGTACTAACTGGACAGCAAGAAGAAATTATCCCAAAAGATCTCTTAATTAAAGGATTCTTTATAATAGCCTCAGAATGACTTTGTGATGTCGTGTAGGATGTAGCTAATTCCTCAAAGGATGGGCAGATCAAATCATTCGTCATAATTAGAGTGACCATAACGGACAATGCGTCTATATATGAAGCATGCTTTGAATATTCCTAAAAGCTTGAGAAATGAATCAATTGAGAAACTTACAGATACATATAACTGAAATTCCCTGCCACCTGCTTCAATTGCAACGCTCACTGGTTGATTTGCAACAGCTTTTTTCAATGCTTTCTCATCATTGACAGGAACATCTTCATAACCATCAATTGCCACAACTTTTGCATTTTTCTGTAGAAATGTCAGCAACACATTAAGTATTAGAGGGGTAACAATTTTCTGTCCCAGATAATAACAGAATGTAGACTGACCCTATATTGGTCGCATTGGCCATCAACAGCACGGTAGGGATAATCCTCTTCAGTGTCAATGCCACCATTGTTGATGATGAACTCAAAGGCATAGTCCATTAATCCCCCATTGCACCCTTCGTTATATTTTGTATCACAATCCACCAGTTCTTGCTCGGACAGTGAAATTAGATCGCCTGTCACTAGCTTATTTATTCCTTCCACTGCAGCTACGGTTGAGAATGCCCAGCAACTCCCTTCACTCAAGATTAAATCAATGACTTACTAGCAATCCTCCGCATATATAAAATTCGCTATGCATGATAGTTCTTTGGGCACCATGATTAAGCAATCTTCTTGTTTAAAAGCATATCAATACAAAAGGATAATTCAAACATTGTGAAATAGCAACGAAAATGCGGTAATCATAAAGTTGCTATTTACAAATAGGAGAAAACAGAAATCATATTATTGACTAACATTGGGTGTGGGTAAATGATTTTTCCTTCCATGAATTATTCTGTATAAAATGATCAAAATATAGTAGTTACTCAATCACCTTTATCTAATCTCCGGAAGTTAAGATTACCAAGAATAAGAGTGGTTATCTCAGAGAACTAGCAAAGGTCCCTCCAATAAATATTTAAAGTGCTACAATCCAGCTATAATGAGATCCTATTTTTCGACAGAAGAACGGCTATACTGACCAGAATAAAATTTTCAGAGTAAATGGAGTAGCTTTGTTTTGAAGGATCAGCTTGAGAATAGAGTGATCATATATCAGACTTAACTGACTTGTTTTAGCAATGAAAGATCAAGTTGAGAAAATAGTATTCTCTTAGGGACCAAACATACAGTTTTGCCAGTGTAACAAATTCTCTCGTTTTTTAATTTTCCAGGATTTTTGTTTATTGTTCTTCAACCATGAACTATTCCAGTCTGTGATCGAAGAGACAAGTCCTAAAGAATTCTCTTACAAGATATCAAGGATTAATGATCCTAACATAGCAAGTGCCGGCTTTTGATTGTATCCAAGATTAGGGAGTGACCGCTAGATCATTCAAAAGGAAAAGACCAAAAAATAAATAAATAAATTTAATCAGGAAAAGTTAAATTTCATTAAGAATAAAACAAATACGGACTTACCGCAACTTCCTTGATCTTTGACTTGGACGACCGCACCTTCCTTCCGCCAATCAATAGATTCCGGCAATTTGTCGCCGACCTGTGGAGCGTAACGGTTGCTCCTCGTCTTGGCAATCCTCCTCTGGGGATCGATCGTGGTTCCCAGGTACTTGGCCTGTACTCCTCGTTGGTAAGATCGGCGAATCGGTTCAACCCAACTTTGTAGGTCCGATTCTCAGCGTTGTGCTCATCGATGAACCTCAGATTATCCTTGAAAATCTCAAACCTCTTCTCCTTCTCGCCCAGAGCATTGTAGACCTTGCCATGTTCCACAAGCCAGTGCTCGTATATTGCCATGACCTCGTCGTCCGTCCTCCATGTTGACTTATCGGGGTGGATTCGGTCGTATGAGATTATGGACATATCCAAGGCCGAAGACGCAGTGAAGACCGTGAACAACAGTAGGATCATGGCCTTCGACGATCTAGACAACCCATTTTGCCGTGATGTTTTTGAGAAACAGGAAGAAGATCAAGACAGTAGCTGTGGAAAAAAGGCGATGAAAGTGGACCTTTTAAAGGCAAAAGGGGGCGACCCCTTGGATATTGAAATACGGTGAGTAGCAAATAATGTCTTTGAGAAAGATATTATTTTTCATAAATGTAATATAATAAGAGATAAAAAAAAATAGAAAAGATTCAGTACTATATAATTAATTATATAGAACATTGATATATTCCTGTTTATTAACATAATGTAGCGTAATATAGTATTTATAAAAATATTAATGTCAAGTAAAAATTCATTCACAATTAATTCATATCTATTAATACTGTGTAGTCTAATATTAATAAAAAATAATACTTATAAAAATATTAATTTCAAGTCAAAATCACCTTGAAAATAAAATTTTTAAATTTAACACTCCCTCCATTAAAAAATATAAGACATTTTTGACTAAATTTTACCTCTCAATAGAATATTTTCTATTTTTAAACTAATATTATTTTTCATATTTATCCCTATTAAATACCTTACAGTAAATATAAAAATTATTCATTAATAAGGGTACTTTTAAAAGAACAGTAATTACACCTCAAAAGACTAAAAATAGTTCATATTTTTTAAACATATAACTTCTCAAAAATGCTTTATATTTCTTAACGGAAGGAGTAGTATTTTGTTATTTTTCATTAGTAAAATTTTTAAAAAATTTAACTTGATAGTACTCTTATTTTGAGGTCATTACTTATCATTCTCCCCTTAATTTTTTATTAATATTATAGAATATTGATTAATATTTTATTTTTATCATGCATTTTTTGTTAAAAAAATGACAGTTATATCTCAAAAAAATTTAAAATAATAAATTGTAAATATAATTTAAATAATTGTAAATAAAAAGTTTTATTATATATAAAAACTATATTTAATGCTTAAATATTTGTTTGGAATTGAAATTTTTGAATTTATAATTATTTTGATAGATGTTTTCAATATATTTCAAAAAGAAAATTGAAACCTAATTATCATGAGTTTATGTTTTTGGATTTCACTGTCATTCTTTCTTGCATTTTTGGATTTAATAATTATTATGTTGAATATGAATGATTACTTCGTTCTAATTTAAAGAATTAAAATATTTTAATTAAATTTATTAATAATTGATTTTTTTGGTAAGGTATTAATATTAATAATTGATTTGATTATGGGTTGAACAGAATATAGTCAGTGGAATTGTGGATATATCTTCATCGGCCTAACCAGTCCAGTTTTAAAAAGCAAAAACATTGTCAATGGTAGATGAGAAGTGTCGAAATTTTAACTTGATGTTACGTTATGTATTTAATTTTTTATTATACAACTAACCCACACTCGCGTATATGGCGGATTATATATAATATTTACACACGCACACACATGAACATCGCGGATTAAACCTGCAGGCTGCAGCCCTCTCTCCATCGCATTGGATTTCATGTCATTGTGACCCTGTTCCATTGGATTGATTGAAGGGGAGGACAAGGGAAGATTTTATTGAATTATTGTTTAGTTTAGAAAGGCAGGAAACTAACGATAGATTGACAATTTTGTTTATGTTAATTTTAAGTATTTTTATTTTCTTGCATTATATTTTATTAACTTTATTATTTTAAGGATATAAACTTATATTGATAACATTTTTTAAGAATAAATAAAGTAATATTAAATTTTATTAGATGAATAATGTTAAAATTTTAGATAACAAAATTATATATGATTTTTGCAAGGTGATAAAATTTATTTTATTATGAGCATGGGAGAAGATAATGTATAATTTTTTTAATATCAAAAGATAATCTAATATTTTTAAAATAATAAGTAAATAATTTAGTTATGATTTTCTCTCTCCTCCCCTCCAAAAAAAAAATCCCAAATTGAAAAAAGGGACTAAAGAAGCAGGGAGGGAAGTTGCTCCCATCCCTTTTCCTTTATTTTTGTGATCAAATAAGGAGCTTCCCTTTTGTCCCAAAAAAATGGGGGGAGCTTTCCTCATTTTTTTTTATTAAATACCAATCAAATAAAGGAAGGGAAGTAATTCTCCTCCACTCCCTACATCTTTAAGTGAAATTTTGGGTAAATTTTGTTGAGATGCAAGATTCATTAAAATAATATCAATTATGATTTTATAAAATTTCTTTCACTTATTTAGCATAATTTCTCTAATAACCACCATCTTTTAAAAACTATTAAAAGAGTTAGAAATTTTTTCATGAAAGACTGAATTATTATCTCAATCACATGTTCAGATAAGTAAATAAATGCGTTAGTATACTTGCTCATTAGGCCTCTCAAAAAAGTTTTAATATTATTATTTTTAATCATCCGTCTTCAACTTATATATTTCTCATGAAATCTAATATGATATGAGTTCTATTTTTTTTTTTCTAGCATGATTTTTTGTAACCTTGCATTAAAAAAAATTAGGTATATTAGATAGTTTTTACTGCAAAAATGTGCATTCCTGTCTCTCTCGCGTATATGGAGAAACTAAGAGGGGGCTAAGTTTTTTGCCACTCTCATGGCAGGTCCTGAATCCTAATTACTCTAAAAAAATGATTAGTATATCTATTTGTTTATCACTTATAATTCTATCACATTATTATTATTTTATCTATAATACATAAATAAAATTGACAGTTAATAGTAATTAAAATAAATCCATGATTTGAAAGGATTAATCTACATGTGAAATAATAATTTAAAAATATAAATATTGTAATGTAACAATGTTAAATAATAATAAAAAAATGGAGACTGGCACTTAAATCTTAAAGGACAAATTTATTTTATCAAAAGTCTCAACAAACTTTTTAAACATAAAAAAAGTCCTTAATTTTTAATAGATCTCTTGACAAAATTTCAAACTCACAAATTTGCACCTTACTTTTTGAATTTTGCAACTCCTTTATTTTGACTCAAAACTCAGTTTTTAAATTTAATTTAATATCACAGTTTTTAAAAAAAATAGAGAGACAAATTTTAAACATTGAATTTTATAATATCATTTATTCAACTTTAGGAATTTGTAACTTTATATACCATGACTTGCAATTTTATCCCAAATGTATGTAATAATATAATCTCAATATTATTTTTTTCATGAGAAATCACTCATTCAATTTTAAGAATTTTCAATTTATTATCTCTAATTTAAAATTTTCAATTTATTATCTCTAATTTAAAATTTTATTTACTTTATTTACAACTTGAGTTTCAAATTTCATTAGAAATTCAACATTCCAACATTGAATTTTATAATGTTATTTTGTGTTGTAGTTATGTATTCACAACTTACTCTCGTATATTTGAAACTTTGTCTATCTTTATTTATAATTTTATATACGAAGTTAGCTTGGAACACAAAATCTCAATATCGATTTTATTTAAAAAATTTTATTTATGAATTTTAATAAAATTTAAAACTCAAGTTACAAGCTAGAGTAAATAGAATTACAAATTAGAGAGAGTAAATTGTAAATTTTTAGAATTGAACAAGTAATCTCTCATGAGAAAAATAACTATTAAGATCATGTTTCATAAATATAACTGGATGTAGAGTAGCAAATTAGGGAGAATAGGTTGCAAATTTTTGAAGTTGAATAAAATAATCTTACAAAGGTCTGTGTTTAAAATTTGTGTTTTACATAAAAAATTTGCGTCCTTAAATTAAATTTGAAAACAAGTTGAAAATTAAAGTGAAAGGAGTTGCAAATTCCAAAAAGTAAGCTGCAGTTTGTAAATTTAAAATGTTGTCAAACGATCAATAAAGGACGCAAGGGATTTTCTTCACACCTTGAAATTTGTTGAGACGTTAATGAAATAAAATTATTCTCTTGAGATTTTAGTGTCATTCTCTTTAAAAAAAATTTAAAAACAGCTAATTTCGTATTCTTTCCCTCTCTTTAAAAATATTAAATATATTATTTTCATTAAAAAAATATAAAGTATTTTTAATCAAATCTCATTCCCAATAAAGTAATTACTTATCTTCAAACTAATCATATCTTTTTTATTTATTTCTATTAAAATACTCTAAAATAAATATAAAATAATTCATTTAATAGCAGTAATTTTTAAAAAAGACAATGATTACACATCAAAGGATTAAAAATAAAATATCTTTATATTTTTAACATTCAACTTTTTAAAAAATGTCTTATATTTTTAAATAAGAGAGTATTTATTTTGATTGATTTCATTTTTTAAATAATATAATATCAATTAGATATGTCAATTAAGGCCAAACCTATCAGGCCAATCCTTTTAAACTTGAAAATAGTTAGGATTGTGTTGTTATTTTAGAGTAGAAAATGATAATTGGGTTTAAAAGGGCCAATACTTGTAAGCCCAAAAATAAAAAAGCCAAATCTTTTAAGCTATTTTATTATTTCTTTAAATTCAATTTTAAATATTTAATTAAAAGAAATGAATACCTTAAACTTATTTGTGCCTCCCTTACTCATTCATTAAAATTAGTTAATATTATTAATCAAATTTAATTTTTATTGTGTTAATTTTAATGTTATCATTTGATATGAACCCTGAATATTTAACTTTTTTAATATTTATTATAGTGTGAATTGATTTAAATTTATTTTTACAAAATTATAAATATATTTTAAAAATTTTTTAAATTAAAAAAATAAAAACAAAAAAAAAAGGGCTGAGACTTTGACTTGTAAGGATTAAGGTCGGGTTTTATTAAAACAAATCTTAAAATATAACCAGACTCATGAAATTCGTTTGTTTAGGTTCCCATTAAGGGCTGGCTGTTTAGGGGCTGGGCGAGCATAGCTCTAACGTCAACGGCTCCTTAACCCAGGTAAGGTCAGTAAGATTGTTTCCCGAGTATCATTAGATCGGATGCTTCGTTCACATTGAAAGTGATATATACCAATGGCACTTTGCCACATGGATTTGATGCCTTTAAATGGGCGGTTGTGGCATCAGCCCCTGCCTTTTTAGCAGACTTGCCTCGGGGAGTTAAAGCTTTAACGTGGTCGTAGGACCCACACTATGCTTCCGTTGGTTTGTTTGTGATCGCACTTTATCATGCCATTGGCGAAAAACCTGAGGTTGGGGAGTTTACAACTTGCAGAGATTAAAAAAAAAAAAATTAATGAAACCAAAATTACATTTTATATTAATTGTTTAACGTTTTGAAAATATTTCATTGATTTGAAATTTTAAACAATTTCTATTTATTTAGACCAAAGATGTGGCCTTTTCCACTCCATGTATGGTATGGCGAGTACTAACTCTAAATTATTCATATTTGATTTAGATAATTTAAATTTATAACTTTTTATTTTTTAAAAAAGTATCTTAATGGATACAAAATATAAAATAAAGACAATATTTTAACTGCTAATTAAAAAATATTTAAAAAATACTTTTTAAAAAAACTGTAAATTTGAATTATGAAACTTAGATTTAAATGGTTAAGAGATAACAAGTTCTCAATGTTTCTTCTTTTCAATGCAAAGAGATCGGGTGGCAAAAGTCCTATGAAAGACAAACAAAGTTCGAACATTAATGAGGCCCCTCTCGATTTTTGAGTGAAACTTGAGATGCAAGTAGCATTAAGCACTTTTTTCATCTTAAATTACAAAATACTTTTAAATAAAGTTTTACATATTAATAAAATTTATTAAATATACTTTACAACTTTACTTTTTTAAAATAAAAATATAAACTTTTAAAATTACTCTTCATTTAATATTACATTGATAAAAGGATAATAAAGAGATAGAATATATGGGAAGGGTAATATTAAAAATATAATTAATGAAACTTTATTTTTATCAAAGTGTTTTATATTTTGAGATGTTAAATCTTTTCTAAAATATTTTACAATTTAGGACGGAATGAGTATCATTTTTTTATATGCATGGTAAACAAAATTATATGCACGTTCTGGTAAATGACTCCAAATCCTACGTCATAAGATTTCTAATATCACACGTGATGCCAAGGATTATGTGATTTTTATTACAGATGTTTATGATTTCTTGGATAGCCTCCATATAATTCATGCAAAACTTGACTTCTCTGAAATCACAATGCCAACAAAGCTGTGAGTTTTCATAGATGGTCATGAGTTATGTCTCTATGCATGGAATGTAAGTAGTCAAGCTTCTTTTCAAAGCCACAACTCTATTTTTCTTCACCGTGTCTTTAGTCAGTTTGTCTTAACTCTTAAGAACCATAGCCTGCACTATCAGGTTAAGATCAGGTGGCATTCAGTATAGCATTTTTTTTTCTCCTGGCAAGCTTCAATGAACAATCTTGCCAATTAATTCCTCAACGTCACATCCCTAAAGACAAATTGGATGGAGAGAAACACCACACCGGCATCCATATACTGTTTCAAGGAAAAGATTTCTTTGCTTCTATCCATTCGCAACATCCAGCAAACTTGAGCATAATTCTCTCTGCAATGACATTTCTTAACCTTTGCTTCTCGTTTCGTTCCTTGCATTCTGTAGTGGACAATAATTCTACCGTGAACACTATATTTTATTTGGGCACCCAGATATAAGAAGCTAATAAAATTAAATAACTAAAAAGATAAAAAAAGTTTTTTAGAAAATATAATAATTTTAAAAGAAAAATCTTTCTTTTTTATTGACCACAGGTCCCTTCAACTATGTTCTCATCACATTAAGTGCCATAAATGAAAAATGTGAAATTTTGAATTATAATTAGGGCAAAAGTCAAGTGAAAATTATAATTAAGATTTTATTTAAGGTGATTATATTTAATTGGGTTATTGAAGAGGGAAAACCCTAGTAGTGCCTACGAAAGGGAGTGAAGAAAAATTTATTCAGTTGCTAGAGAAAAGGGAGGGGAAACAAAGGAACAGGGAGTTAGTTATTAGAGACAATCAAGCTTCAATAGTTTTTATAAAGAGAAGATCATGCATAGGTCTCATATAAGAGGTTTAATTAGTAAGAGGTCCCATAAAATATACAAAATACTTTCAAGTTCTAAATATTATGCATCTACGACTTGGCAAGGAACATTTTAACTTTACAAATAGCATTTACAGTTTGCTACTAAACTCATACTCACAAGTTGCCATTTTTTCTTTGCCCAACTATAAATGCTACTCCCTTTATTAAAAAATGTAAGGTATTTTTTAATGAGTTGGTTGTTTAAAATAATAAAGCATTCTTAGTCTTTTAAAGTGTAATTATTGTCTTTTTTTTCAAAAATACACCTATTAATAATAACTTTATATTTATTGTAGGGTGTTTAATAGAGGTAAATATAAAAAAATATGGTTAGTTTGAAAGTAGGTAAGTACTTTATTGGAATATGAGATTCGATTAAAAAATATCTTACATTTTTAAACGGAAGGAGTATTTGTTAAGCTGTGAATGTGCAAAAATTTGGATTTGAGAGTATCTTGTGCATTTTATGAAATCTCTTCATAATTAAATTTCTTCTATGGGACCTTAGTATGACTCTCTCTCTCCCTCTCTCTCTTAATGACGGTTAGAAGCATTCTATCTCATATTCAATCAGCCAGTTAGGTATTTTGAAAAAATAATGATTTTATCATTGGATTTTCCTTATTTTATTTTATAAAACAAAATACACATTGTTCGTTAGATCCATGAGTGATACTATATTTCCATGCTTATTTGATACATTGATGCAGGTAATGCTAAATTACTACAATTGTTTAGAGTCAATAAAATTCTCCTTGTGTGTTATTTTAAAAATAATAAATTTATCAATATATTTTAACCTATGCCATGAGTGATACTAAATCATTGCGATCCCTAAAAGCATTGATCGAGATATTGTGAATAATAATAAGTCATCACAGCTAAAATAATAATAAAATTATGAGCATATTTTAGGCTATGTTATCAATGATACAAAATCATTATAGACCCCTGAAAGCACCACGATATTATGAATGACATTGAGTAATTGCAAGTATCGAACTTTGTATTAAAATTTTCAATTAAGTTATTTTTTTGGCAAGTTCTCTTTAAATATATCTTTTTAGAATTTACCCAAGTGACACTAAATTATCATACACATTTAAGGTATCAACTAATAAATTACGAGTGATATTAAACTACCATAGGTTCTAAAAGTGGTCAAATCTTTATTTTTCTACCCAAAGGTAACAAGTTTTCTTAAATAAGTATAACAATAATGATAATGATAAAGGTTATATCAAGATAATATTATTTGCATAGAAAAATAAACTAAAAAACTTAAATAATAATACCCTCAAATTATGTAAATTTTGATCCATTTCAGGGTGTGTAAGCTCTAGAATTGTCTCTGAAGTAAAGTCTTCTCATATAAATAAATAATTTATTTTTATTAATTTTTATTTATTTATTATTATTTGCTTGTGATTATAACAGAAAATTAAAGTATATTAAAAAGTTAATTTAATCTTATACAATAAATGGGTGTTGTGAGTGTTTGATATTTTCTCCACATACAATTAATTTTTCAAACTCTTTTGTAGATCATTATAATTTTATTTTAATGATTTTCTAAAGTTCGTTGAAATTTGGGCACTTTTGTTTCCATCGTTTATTGATTTCCCTCTCGGAGAAGATTGCAATCCGAGCACGACACCTACACAGATAAAACAAAGAAGTTACTAATCACGTGTGGTTTGACTAATCTCAGCCACAGCTTCCTTGGCCTAGCTCGAGAGGAGTCGTGAATAATATGAAAGGTAATTTCATGTTGATTTCACCCAAGGGGGCAAAAGTCTCAAATTAAAGCGCACTGTGTTAATAGACCGATGTGATTGGTGATTACAAAGATCTGCGGTTCATATTTGACCGTCCAACGCTCTAGGTCGGGGTTAAGAAAGGGATATGAGGGAGGAGGGTCAAATTTCTTGGAGATTAAGAGTCCAGACGAATGAAGCAAATCAAGTTAATAAATTGGGTTATTTTAAGAATCCCAGCTTAAACATGTGTGAACACCCTCGATAATAATTTGGATATAGTTTTGGGTTTCGTGAGGTTCATCAATTCATCCTGCTAAATCCATTAGCTACCAAACACAAGAAGGCGATGTGTGTGGGAATCAAAGATATCGATCAAAATCAATATAGTTTAATAATATGGGAAGCGTCATAAGAGGGAGCAGCATACATTCATACTTAAATAAATTCAATTCTGGCTTGAGGAGCCACCTGTTTCTTCGTACTCTTTATTTCCCATTTGAACAGTAATTCTCAAATCCCCACACTGTACGTCTATCTGTAGAGGGTCTTTTTACTTTTTAGGTACACAGTGGGACAATGCCCAAGCCAAATTACACAAAATAAACCCTGGGCAAGTCAAGCCTAATTTATTTTACTTAAGGAGGCTCATTCGATCCAGTTAGGGAATCAGAACTAAACAATCTGTAGAAGCCCAGAGGGTCTTTATTGGGGTTGAATGTAAGAAAGAGCTAAAGGACAAAAGCGGACATTCACCTTCGCCATGAAGGAAGGGGGGGGTGATTCAATGTTGTGTCCCGCACGTTTTTCTCCTGCTGGTTCATCTGGCGTGGGGTACTTTCTTATATCACTTTAATACTTTAATTCGAGTTTGATGCAAATACACGTCAAGCATACAACTAGGAGTTAAGTACTATTATTTCAGCATATCTATAACTTATTATTTAATAATTAATTAATAAATTAAATGACTGTCAAGGATGTGTATGTGCAATGATTGTCATCAAATATTAAGTATACGACGCATTCAAAAGTTTTATTATTATATAGTACAACAATATAATAAATATATCTCTTTAAAAAATTTCAACCGATGAGATCCTAATTGAGCGAGAGAAGTGGAGCGAGAAGATGATGAGGTATGGGACCGTATGGTGATTCGCTGCACCTTTTTTTCAGAAGAAATTAAAACAGTTTAAGCATGTTGTATTCTCTCTTTTTTTTTAATTAAAGGACAAATAGTTCCAAAAAAATCCAAAACGAAAAGATTAGTGAAAAAGAAGTTAAAACTAGAGCAAGACTAAAAGAAGAAACTAAAAACACGGGAGATCTGCTTGCACTGGTTTCAAACGCAAGCTCCTAATACAGATTGCATTGAAGTCGGTGAGGACTGAGCAGATACCTCTTGCGATCACCGAACTAGATCCTTTGTTGGAGAGGAATTTTGGCCAACAAAGAAGATGGAGATCTTGAGATTGAAGATTCCCAAGATTCCCAAGAATAGGAGCTATAGACAATGTCCAGAGTAAGGTTGGACGAGGACAAAGAATTCCAAAGAAACTCGGATTTATAGATCTGCGCTTAGGCCAATTAAACAAGACAATTTGTTGTCTATCCTTAAAAACAAGAATTTTATCACATTGGAAAGCCTTTGTTTTTCATCTGTGCAGATGAAACACAACCCATTTCCTTGAAATTTTGAAAGATTACTTTTGATATTAGACACAATCAGATTCCACAATCCTGATGAGCTGCTAGCGGTACTGATTATATATGCATCCAGATCAGTTTGATTCCAGGTACAAACATGTTTTAGGAAGAAATATGAATGATGATAATCTTGAATAGCTTTGTAAACACCAAGCTTGTGGCCATCATGAATGATAGAGTTATTGATCTTTTAAATATTATGGATTAAAATAATGAATTTTGCTAGAAAATCAATTTTTTTGTCCAGAATGAGATGTTTAAAAAAACTCTTCAGAGAGAGTATATAACTTGAATTATCCAGAAAAATTAAATTTTAAGGACAAAGCATTGAACCAAATAGCCCGTGAGAAATATTAGAAAAGTACCACCAATCAAATCTTTTTTTTTTTTTGGGATGGAGGTGGTAATATTTATAGAAAGTTGTTAATACATACTTCCTATAGACCATGATACAAAGCATATTTTAAAAGACTTGTTTAGTTTAAAATATAGAAAATTTTGTAAGTCTTATGATTGTTTTTTTCAGCTATACTCTTGCTTTACTTGTTACATTTTTTTAAAAAAAGAATATATTAAAATTTAATTATTATTATCAAAACACTTATATAGGATATTCAATGAGGGTAAAGTAGAAAGGATGTAAATTTTTAAAAAAATTAAAATTTTAACTAATATTTTTTAATAAGTCTTGAATTAGTTACTAATATTCTGTTGTATCCATGTAACACATGGCAGACTGCATAGTTTTAGATAAATAACATTTTGATTGAGTTTTTAAATGGATTTAAAGGCAGTGCAATCGCTTAATCGTCATATATGGAAAAACATGGTGCTAACTTTGGAGAGACGAATCATTCTTATAATTCTGAAGTGGCTTGGACTAAATTAAAGGCTATCCATAGCTTACTTCTTCCGTTTTTATTTATAATAAAAATTATTACTTTTAATTTATTTTTTTATATAAGTAAAATCATATTTTTCAATAGGTATTTATTACAAATTTTTTAAATTATCTCTCATAATTTTATCATTCATGGTCATTAAAAATAATTAATAAATATTTACTTAATACAATTAATAAAGAATATTATAATTAATTCTTTTATTTTTAAATAAATAAATAATTTTTTAAAATTATGTGATGCATTTGTTTTCTACAAATAAAAACATAAAAACGGAGGGAATATAGTTGAATGTGACACCACGTGAAACAAGATTTTCTGATGTGTTTGATTGAATGGAATTGATTAAGTATCGTTCAATTAATATTCCGTTGCTTGTTTTCAGCAACCAACCAGTGGGAGCTGGTCTTCCTTCCCCATTTCGTCCGCCACTTGCCCTCCTCGCCGGCTAACCACTCCTTTTTTTCCATTCTCATGGATGTCCGTCTCTTATTCTTCAATTCATTATCTTGTTATGTTATTAATTTTTGTTTTATTTAATAATTATGTAGATTAGCATAATTAATGAAAATATTAACTCTCTCTGTATAAAAAACTACCACGTATCTCTTTGTTTTTTATTTCTAAACAAAACTGCACTTTTTAACAAACATGTATCACATTTTTTCTCAAATTATTTCCCATAAAGTTAATGTTTATTTTCACTAGATAAATGTTTTATTGATTAAAGGGATAATTTAGTCTAATTTTTTAAATCCATACGTAATTATCACACTCAATCAATTTTATTAAGTATGTAAATTTATTGTTTTATCTTATTTTCAAAAGAGAGGCAGTAATTTAGGGTATATTTTCTTTTCTCATTTTTTATTTTTAAAAATTTTTTATAGTACATTTTTTAAAATTATTTTAAAAGAAAATAAAATAAAAAAATTGGTAATATCAATTAAAAAATAATTTTAGAATTAAAAAATAGACTAATAATGATGGTTATAAGTAGTTAATGATGGTGATTGATTGATAATAAAAATTGATCAAGGTAATTATAATTTTTAATAATTAAATTTATATATTTTAAAAATAATAAAAAATGAAAACAACTTAAAATTAGTTATATTTTTTTAAAAAAAATAAGAATAGTTTTGACTTTTGAGAACAATTAAATGAAAAACACTTATCTAAAACAATTTTTAAATTTTCTATTATTAAAAATAAAAAAATAATTTTTAAAATAGAAAAGAAACATATCCTTACATTCAAATCAATTACTCATGTTTTAATATCAAGCACATGACAGATTATACCTTATTTAGAAATGTGTTTGTGTTAAGCTGGGTTGCATGTACACTTATTTAAACATAGGCTCTATATAACCTACAGCCCTTTAGTTAATGGTACTCCCATGATTTGATTGTATCTCTCTTTGTGACTCTTATGATCATTCTTTATTCTCGATAAGGCTAAAATAAAAATTAGGTTGAAGAATGTACACATTTTCTCTTTATTAGGATATCAATTAAGCATATGCGAATTAAGAGGTGCACATGCTAATAACGTGAATTTATAATAGAATAATAAATAAAGAAATCTCAATGAATTTTCCGTTCCCCCCTCTTCTCCATTTTAGACCCTTTCTTTCAAATTTGGGGATTTGAAGGGATTATCAATAGCATGCTTGCTTTTGTAGAAGAAGTGATTCAAGGAAAGGGGAAGGTGTGCGTGAAATTACCTTGTTTGCCTGGTTCTCGACTTCTCGTTCCTTTTTTTCACTAAGCCCGTGAGAAATTATTCTATTGTTGTGTAACGAAAGACACTGTGGACTATGGAATAGACTAAGTGAAGTCAAGACCATCCATGCACATAAAAGGAAATAACTAATAACTTTCCTATCTTTATTTACAGCACGCCAAAGGAGATTCTAAATAATATCATTCAAATTCCTACTTTTCATTGTTTTGTAATTCATTCAGATATGCCAAACACACTGCAAAATCCATCAACTCCTCATTTCATAAAATATCACCCCCCTTCTATTATTGAACCAAACACCCTGTCAAAACATGAGTGATTGTAATATAAGAAAAACACAATAATTACTCCTTATAATTCATTAGATTTTACTTTTAATTCTTATAATTTTTTTAATATTTTTATTCTTATAGTGACTAAACCATTAAAACTATAGGGATATGAATATCACCCAATTTTATTAAAATTATAAGAACTAAAAATAAAATTTAATAAAATTATCAAAATCAATGATTTCTTCTTCCAACAATACAAGATATATTATTCATGGGCTACACTTGTTTAGCAGGCTGCATCGTGCTAGGTCAAACTTACGGCTGCCATTGTGAAGCCCAAATGCAGCACTCGCATGCGGGACAATCTAGCACAAGCGCCAATGCATTTTTCCCCCCTGTTCCAATGCATGGTCACTCCATGCTAAATTTTAATCCAGGCATGCTAAATTTTTTCATAAATTATTCTTTTTTTGTCAATATAAACCATCCAGTATCCTGAGTTCATTGTCCACCCCAGATTAATCTGAACTCCCCGCGAGGAGACCTTACAGTGGTAGTGAGGTATTGATGGGACAATCTCCTTGAGATTGCGTTAATTAACACGTCTGTCACTTCTCAAAGTTCAAACCCTCGCCTTGAGAAATGTTGGTAGTAGTCTTTGCCAACTCTACAAAGCGCCCATTCTTCCACTATTTTCTTTCACTAATTTATAACAACTCTACTAGATTCTAAATAAACATATATCTCTCGCTATTTTCTCATCATTACTCCCTTTCTCTTGGGCCGAGCCGGGCTAGAGCATCAATCTTTTATCTTGGATGCATCAGGTTGAGGATGAACCACCATGTTACATAAAAACTGTGCCTTTGATTTATTTATTGGGAAACCATATATTTTGATCTATACACTTTACTCATATTTTGTTATAAATTTTACATTTTTTAATATTTTAAGTTTCTACACTTTTATTTTTTAATATTTTAGGTTTCTAAATGAACAACATAAAATATTAAAAAATAAAAGTATAGGGACCTAAAACATCCAACAAAAATATAAGAACCTATAATAAAACATGAGCAAAATGCAAAAGCTAAAATATATATATTTTTATTTATTTATTTATTTATTTTTGGATGTAAAATGAAGGAAAGGCCGGACGAATCACTCGTGCAGTCAAACAAACCGAATTGATACATTTGTATGGTAACAGGCAACCTTGAGCGTCATGGCACCCCTCAAGTAAAGGATTGAGGAAAAACTTTTCCTTCGTCAAAACTATCTCTCAACGATGCACCTTCAACAAAAATATGATGTTTTTGTCCCCAAAAAATTATGATTGACCGAGCTATTTTCGGAATTAAAAAAATTCTTTGAATACGTTGTCTCATCTGCTTTTTTGGAACTGTAGACATTATGCTACCCTTGCGTGGGACTGCCTTGAGAAGAAAAGAGGAGGAACATATCCAATTATCTATAGAGGGTATGTTTGGCTATTAATGGCAGAAATTTAATACATTTAAAAAATTCATTTGGTGAGGATAATTTAGAGCCTATTTGGTTTGCAGGAAGCATTTTGATAGAAATAAAATTGAGAAATAAATGGAATTAGAATGCAGAGAGGGAAATTAAGCTAAAAAAAGTATGATGGGTGTGATAAAAAATATGGGTGGAAATTTTTTTCCAGGTATATGAATTAAATTGATTCTGAAATATAAAAAGACAATACTATCCCTGCTACTTTCACCCATCCTTCTCCTCCACCCATTGTTCATGGACAATGTGAACCCATGTCAATAAGATTTAAAACAACCCAGTTGGTTAAAAAAAAAAAACACATCCCATAATCAATCACAACCGCATAGGACCAAGTGAGAATCATGCTCATGATCAACCCATAATGTAAAATGGATACGTAGCAAGAATCAACAAAACCAGATTTTGGAATGTACCAGGAAAAAAAACACAAATGTGTAGGAAATAAAAGGGACACAATGAGTTGACATCCATGTCTTCTTTGACATAAACTGGTTCCGCAGCAACTTCTATGGCTTCATCCTCATCACCGATGTCAGGTTTGCAACTGTGAAAAGTGGAGGAGCATGGCTAGCAAACAATTTTGGAGCACAATGGCTTCTATGGCTTCTAACCTTCATCGTTGCTAATGGTTTGATTTGTGATATTGAACCAGCATGACTAGTGAACATACATTTAAGCTCGGATCTAGAGCTTGTTGAAGCTCCAAACCCTCACTGTTGAATTGATCTTGGAAAATGAAGCTCGTCAAAGCTTCCATTGCCTCTAAAGCTAGCTTGAAAATGAACAGACAGAGAGAGAGAGCGAGAGAGAGAGAGAGAGTTGGGAAGGGGGAATAGTTCAAAAGCGGGGAGATAATTTTGAAAATTTGAAAAGTAACGATGGACATTTTGATCATGAAAATTATTTTAAAGGAAAATTTGGATTTTTCATAAGGTGGTCGTGGGAAGTGAATTTTCCCTCTCTCTCCAGAAATTTAATTTTAAGAATTTATTTTCATACCAACCAATTGAGGGAATTTACAAATTTATTTTTTTATTTTCTTTTTATAGAGCTTAATTCCTACAAATAAGGATACACAAAAGATTGGATGGTATTAAATTTCAACCTAACTCAAAATTCAGTCTCTTTCATGACTGGGTTAGGAAACCCATAATCCGTTCTTGTCCAGTAATAACCCGAAGTTTAATAGGACCGAACTTGGTCCATAAAACTGAAAGACTGGTCCTGTTAATTTAGTATACACTTAGCTTTTTTTTTTTCTTTTTTCTCTATGAGAGGCAATAATCCATTTTAATCTAACAAACTCAATTAAAATAATAAAAAAACTTATAATCATAATAAATTCATAATAATTTTTAACAAGAAGAAAAAATATTTCAGTTACAATTTAAATAATTCAAATTTATAACTTCAATAAAACAACACTCAACAAACTTTAACAACACTACATTACAACAATAATTTAGAAACAAACTTAACAGATCTTCATGCAATCATCTCCTTAACATCAATTATATTTAAGCATTTGTCAAAAATAAATTAATTATAATTATATTAAATAAATTAATAGGACAAGATTGGATTAAGTGATCCAAATGCCCAGTCTTCTTTTCAGTCTAACTCAAAAAAATAGTTTGATCTTTACAATCTTTTTGATCTTAAAGAATCATTATTTTTACAAATCGAATAGGATTGGACCATCTCAGATCAAATTGAGTTAGACAGAATTAAAGAACTTTTACATAACCCTGCCTACAAACCAAATGGGCTGTTGTAGTTTATTTTTGTTAAAATTTTTTTTATTTATGTTGGATTTTTTAAATGAACTTTTGAAAAATATTTAACAATAACTAGATAATATTTGGCAAAAATGGATCCGTAAAAATTTTTTTTTGAAATATAAAAACAAACAAGCAAACAGGAAGTCCGAAAAGGGGATTGGCCATTGGGATAAAGAAATATGTGCGCGCGCATGTGTGTGTGTGTAGAGTAAAAGAACGTTATGGGGTTGTGAGAGTCGTACGGTATTGGATTCGGAGGTTAAAATTGTTAATTGAAATTTATACTCCAATGTGACGTGGAGAAGTCACAGGGAATGGGAACTCGCCACCGCCAATTCTGTCGAAAGCACTCCATCTATCGTGCATTTCTGCAAGCTTTTGAAGCTGTTTAGGCTTACTTAGGGCTTGTTTCGTTTTGTTATTGTTTTTTATTTTCAAAAGCTATTGTATAATATAATTTTTAAAATTATTTTTTAAATAAAATAAAATAAAAATCCATTCAGTTATATCAATTAAAAATAATTTTAAAATTAAAAATAGACTAATAGTGATAATTATAAACAATTAATAGCAGTAATTAATAATAAAGTTTGATCAATGTAATTATAATTTTCAATAATCAAATGTAGTATATTTTAAAAATAAAAAAATAAAATGAAAATAATTTAATTGTTTCCTATTTTTTATTTTTAAAAACAAAAAATGAAAACAGTTTTAAAAACAATGAAATGAAAAACACCAATTCTAAACAAGTTTTAAATTTTTATGTTTTCAAAAATAAAAAATATTTTTTAAAAATATAAGATAAACAGGTCCTTAGTCACCTTTGTCTTTTTAGGTAAAACTTGTCTAGATCATCAGCCGACCATCTTTATAATTTTATATAGAATAAAGGGGCAAAAATATTCATAAATTGATCAACCAGATGCACTCAGTATTTTAAAAAGAGGAAAAAGGGTATAAACACCCACAACGTTATATGAGTGAGTGTAGAAGTGACCAAACCCTTAACTTTGACCTAACACTATTAACTTTGACCGTTAAATATTGACTGTGCATGTTACTTGTAAGTCTTTGTTAATGTGGACTAATGAAGAAATAAAAATACTCACAAAGTTATCAGTTCAGAGCAAAAATATCCATAACGTTATTATAGTTGGTACAAAACTGATCAATCCATCAAATCTCTTAAATGTTGATTGTTTAGTTGATATCTAAACATGGTTTGACTTTTTTTTCACTGATATAGAAAAAAATAAATAGTAGCACAAAAAGAATTAATAATGATAACATAAATAAGAATTTGAAGAGCTAGAAGATTAAAAAAATCAAAATATAATTGAAAATGAAAAATACTAAGATAAATGATATGGACTAATACACTAGAATTTGATTAGTTATTAAGAATCAAGATATACTTATCAAGATATATTTGACAATATAAAAACCAAAATTAAAAAATCATATAGTCCAAGAAAAGTAAGGGAACCATGCATCAGTGGATGAACATGCATTGATAGGGATACTTGGCTAGTATCAATTCCTTTCTTCTTCTCCTCATCCTTTTCTTTTATGTCTTCCAAAACTAAAGAATAGCACTGAAACACACAAAAACCTGACATCACGATGAGGTGAACGGCTAATGAGACAAGATAGAGTTCAAACCAAGAGAGCAACAATCAATGAGATGAGTTAAAACTAAGAGAGCGATGATGGCAGAGAGTATAGTGATGACGATTGAACTGGGGATTCATTTACCAAGGCCAACAAGAGCAACGATTGACTTAAGCTAGGGTTAGGGATGACTGGTGAGAATCTGAGATTGATCACGAGTGTTCGACTTTCAAAATCACGAGTCCAATTTTACATTTTTCAATTTTTCTAAAACCCCAAAGCAAAGTTGTTTTGAGGTTTCTACAAGAAAAAAATGAGTAACCCAGCTAACCTTTCAAGTTATCCAGGTTACCTCAAGATATATCGAGTCACATCCTTATTGGGTTAAATGGAAAACCAGATTGGTGGAGAGGCTAATTCACCGATTTACAGGTTGACTCGGCTGGTTTGGTTTGATTGTCCATACAATGATTCTCACTGCCAACTAAGAACACCATGAATTGGGTTATTGATGGCACTTTAAATCCACGCTTACCTATGGGGGTGGGAATAGGCCAATCTCGCTTATCTTCTAGCCTGATACCCAGCATAATTTGTTTATTAAATAGGCTTAAGTCAGATTTAGGCTTATTTTTTCAAAGCCTAACTTATGAGTCCAACATGCTGACCTATTCACACACACACACAAAAAATATATATCACACATATTCATTTTACAATTTAATTTTTAATCAATCTATTATTTTGTATTTGTAATTATGTTTTCAATCATCACGCACTTATATATTGATTTTAATGTTATTATTTTATTATCATGCTGTATTATAGTCTGGTAATTGTTATATATTTTAATTGATAAATTATGTTATATATTTATACTAATGGTCTTAAAATATATTGAGATATTTAATACTAAAATACAAATATATTTAAAAGGTTTGCTTTTAAGTAAGCTTTCAGGCTATGCTAGGCCTTACGTAGGCTTAGGCTTGAGTCGTGAAAAAGCTTTATACAGGCTTTAGGTTAGGCTCAAGCTTTTAACTTACCACACAGGCTTAAATCAATTTGGCCTTTCACCACCCCTACCTACGTGTCCCCTTTATCTCCTTCTTCATACTGCCTTTTGTTGTGATTGAATCGAATACCTCTACACCCTTTATCTCTATCTTAGGACATTCTAGAAGAGGGAGTGGAAGGAGTGAAAGAGGTAGGCAGGCAATTAAGAGAGGAAATTTCAAAACTTCAATGTTTCTTTCTTTCTCGACCCAGAATTAAAATTAGATGTATTTTGCTATATAAGTAGTGCCTCAATTTGGTATAATGGAAATAATTTTGATGAAAATGGAAATAAATATAGAGGTGAAAATGGATATTGAAATGGAAATGGATATGAGGTTTAGAATCATGTTTGGTATGTTCATGGAATTGATACATTATTTTTACTTAATATTAATATTTAAAATATGCAAAGACTAAAATACCCTTGCTCTAAAAAAAACAAGCTAGTTTCAACTTAGATATCAACGAGTCAAAGTTAAAATCCTAAAATTTCAATAAGTCGATAGAACTAATGTTATCCCAAGTACTAACCTAAGTAAGCAAAAGGCCTTTCCTTTTTCACTCATTTGAAATATCACTGTGACATTTTCTCAACAATGTTACCTGCATTTTGAGATGAACTCGAAAGGAAAAAATGCCTAAAAAAGTATTGAAGTTGAAAGCTTGAAATAATGTTGTAAGGGCAATAAGAGGGAGTTGCAGAGGGGAATAAAAGATGAATGATGAGAAGGTGGGCCTCTGTCACTATTCGTTCCAGTTCATCTTTAAAGCTGGTAGATTTAAAAGAAGGTAGGTCATCATTAGTAATTAGGAGGTGATTGCCATCGTTATTACATCAGTTGTTGTTAGTTCTAGTTTATTTATTAGGTGTCCTTTTCCTTTGTGGTCACTGTCACCATCGCTATGGAGGTGGTTGACTTGCCATTAAGTTGTTACCACTATTGTAAAAACTCACTCTACTAAACATAGTTAATTAATAAGACTCAAGGTAATTGAAAGATTGACACAAAAAGGTGATTACCAAGTTTTAGTTCAAACTCAAAAGATCTCAAGTTTTTTAAATCAAAATGAGTTAAAAACTATCATAGCTTCTTGCATCAGAGTAAAAACAAGTTAAAGAAATATGGGATACCTCGGAGGAGTGAAAAAAATCATAAATAAGTGAAAAACAACTCTTTTGCCGTGTGACAGGGAAATATGCTGTGGCTAATGCACGCTGCGCCGCAGTGTGTTGCATGAAAATATCAGCAATTATGCTGTCATTTGACAGTAAAATTGAGAATTTTGACGCGCCTTACTCCTTTCTCCAATGTCCGAATGACATGATTTAGGTGTCTATTGAAGGCTCTTTTCATGAACTAACTAATAGTATGAGTTTCACTTCCAAAATAAGTCATACTAGAAAATTAAATACCCAAACATATTTTGACCACTTTTCACAATTTTCACACAAAAAGGGTGTCCAAAACACTCAACAAGTACCAAAAACTTTTCCTAATACCTAGACCATGTCTGTTGGACCCAGGACAACTAATATAACACGTCACACACATTCAAACAATAGTATGATAGAAATTCACTCCTCAGTCCCTTTTTACCAAAAATAGAGGAGGAGGCAAATTGTCCTTGCATTGCATCAAAAATTATTATAACATGTCTAAAACATCATTTCTACACTTGTATTAGTATTTTAACCCTATAAACACATATATCTCACTATACAAAATTACTCTAAGCCCAAAATATAAATTAGACATTTCCAATAACAAAATAGTTCAAGTATGATGGCATGCAACTTAGAATTGGCATTCAAATTCTATCATACAAGATAAATTTAAGCTAGAGGCATACAATATGAATATGTTAATTCCTAACTTCTTGAGTTTTCTCCCTCTCTGCACCAAAGGTAGAGCCTAAAAAGTGTTAAATGAAAGGGGTGAGTTTAGCCCTTTAGTAACCAAGGTAAAACTTACCATGTGCAGTTATATATCAACTATAAATCAAGCACATGGATATAAAATCGGGTACTTAAAACATGTTCACACACATCAAAACTCATCATTTATCATTTAATATCAATTTTATCTCGCATACATTAGGTGGATTGTTACAATACTCTCATATATGTGACCTTGACTCATTTTTCATGTGATTTACCATAACTCCACATGTGTGACATGTCATAAGTTTATATAAGTAATGATTAACCAACTTTATACCCTCCTTATTTTCTTAAATTGAATCGTGGGCTATAACACTAAATAAGACTCTATCCGTGTGACTATACTACTTGAACTTACCAATCATAAGGTTTGACTCGACTAAAGATCACATAACCCACTCTCAAATCATGGCTTCTCCCATTTATGAATCTCTAGGGTGTCTTATACCCTAAGTTATTCTCCTTATTGAATTGGTAGAGAAAGTTAGGTTTTAATCCCTGACAAGCTATAGGATAGTTCCTTGCAAACTGTGAGATAAGGCTATACTCTCGTGTATCGGATGACAGCCTAAATATGATATGAATTTTTCTCTTCTCAATTCCCAGGCGAACTCCTGCCCATTGATCACGTCATAATCAATACTTACTCATTTTCACATTTTCATTTATTCAAAATCAATCAACACGTTGGGTTCACAATCGTGTGCTACCCAAGTGAGCACAAGCTCTCATTTTCAATTATAGCACATAAACACCTCAATTTTAACCTTTTATATTCATCTTTAACATATTCATCATCAATCACTTATTCACAACACATTGAAAAGGGAAATGCTCTTCAAATACCACATTTACCACTTCAAAACTCATTTTGAAACTACTTTCACATGTTTAATACACACTATACTATTACAAAAACACCAAATTTCAATGCATGTAACCCAATTTCATAAAGTCATAGTTTTCATGATAAGCATACAATTCATATTACAATTAACATATAACTACACAAAGCAGAGTTCCCTCGATTACCTCTAGCCTTTGAGAGATTAAAGGTTTATCTCTCAATTTAATAGCTTTTAAGTTTGAATTTCTAAGCCAAATAGGCGTCCAAGAGCCAAAACTATAATCAATCAAGTTGATTTCCATTAATATAGCTAAACTCAAATATTCAACTCTCATTTGCACTTCTAAATTGGCTAATATCTACTCTACATGAATCTGAGTCTATTCATTAGGTTTATTAATTATCTTTAGTCCTCGATATTATTAATGAGTCATTAAACTCTCAATAATGGCATTGTACTCTTCCGACCACCCATATTAAATGTAAATTTGGATATTTATAGTGCCTAACAACTCAAAATATTAAAATTCATTATACCTAAGTCTAAATACTTTAAACAACTTCCATTAACTTCATTTGAATCAATGGGTTCGAACTCATAATCTATACGGACCGAAATCACCATCTTCATCCAAACCCTAACTCATATTCTTAAGACAATGGAGGAGGAAAGGAGAAAAAGAGTTTATGAATCTCACCTTAGATTATTTAAAGCTTAAAATCTTCTCAAATCCTCACCTAAATCATGCCCTAGCAGAGCTTGGTGCGTCTCTTCCATTTTCTCCTTTCTTCCTCTCTATTTTTGTCTCATTCTTGAGACTAATATTCATAAAATTTGCATCGTACACCGCAGCGCCTGGCCCTACGCACTACGTCATTTGATACAGAGAAAGTAGCTCTCGTTTTGTGGCCCTGTGCTTTGCGGTGCATTGCTGCATATGGCACGGAGGCTTTTTAGCTTCTTTTTCTTCAATTTTTGATCTCCAAGTGACCCAATTTCACTTTGATCTAAATTATACCTGAAAATCCAACCGAAAACACTTATTATTCTTGTCTGACTACACACGACGTCAACTTACTTAATTATTTTAATTAAGCTTAATAAATCATATAATTAAAAATTAAGATGTTATAACTGCTACTGAGGTGGTGCTCAATTGCTTGTTGTCAAGTGTGTTGAGATTAATGAAGGATATAATGGAGAAGATAAGGGTGAGGATTGGTGGAATTTGAACTCCATGAGTTCAATTTCATCAATTTTGATAAAAATGATTTTTTCGTGAAAGCTCAATTCAACATTTTTTTACCCAGCTAAACATACAAAATTTTGAATTCAATTTTCATATTTATCTCCATCATTTCAATTCAACCATACGAAAGGGGACTAAATTAATGAGTAATGTAATAGCAAGGTGAAAAGGTCGGTGTGAAAATGATATTTAAGTGTATCTACTGTTCTACTGTGACTTGTGAAATCTATTATCACTGGGGATGGTGGGTACCGGAGCTTCACGTGATTTCTGAGCCATGCTGGGACAGCTGCTCCTGTATCCTTTTGTCACGTACTGCTCGCTTCACTTCTATGACTGCGAGCCTCTTCTCTTCGGTCTCTGTAATATATTTTCCCTAGTCCCTACTACTTTTTACAACTCTTGGGGAAAAAAAAAAAAAAACCCTATTCCCAGTCCTTTAGCCCCGTAGACCATGACAATTGTGGACTTACATCTATACCCACTTGCTTCCTGAATCGACCTGAGAGAGGGTTCTGAGGACCCTGAGATTGCTTCCTGCGTATATATTCTCTCATTTCCTTTATTCTTTTTAACCCATCCTTTTTCTGCAATGCTTAGACTACATCATTTCCGCCTTCTACTTCAAGTTCAAAACTTCTTGTTTCTGCTTTCAGTTGTGTTGTTTTTACTTTGCTCCTTCGTTGCTCCTTCCAGACCTCTCATGCATCATCCTCCATCTGCATTTCATCTGTTCTTACCTCCTGATGCTGCTGCCTTACTGTCATTCAAATCCAAAGCTGATCTCAACAATCACCTCCGTTTCCCTCATAACATTTCCGGAGACGCTTTCTGCAAATGGCAAGGTGTTCAATGCAATGCAAAACTAAAGGTGGAGCGTCTTGTTCTTCAAGGTTTAGATCTCGGTGGTATCTTCGCTTCGAACACATTGTCTGGTCTTGACCAGCTCCGAGTGCTCAGCTTGCAGAATAACTCCCTCACCGGACCCATCCCGGATCTCTCCGGTCTCCACAACCTCAAAAGCCTCTTCCTCGATAATAATCGGTTCACGGGTTCTTTTCCTCCTTCAGTCCTCTCCCTTCACAGGCTTCGCACGTTGGATTTCTCTCACAACAATCTCTCAGGGCCTATCCCCGCCAACTTAACGAAGCTAGACCGTTTCTACTACCTCCGTCTCGGCTGGAATAGATTCAACGGAACCATTCCTCCTTTCAATCAGTCTTCTCTCCGAACATTCGACGTCACTGGTAACAACTTTTCCGGTCCCATTCCTGTCACGCCCACTTTAGTCCGTTTTGGACCCTCCTCCTTCTCTCTAAATCCAGGCCTCTGCGGGGAAATCATCCACAAAGAATGCCATCCAAACGCACCTTTCTTCGGAACGGCGGCACCACTCGTGGCAGCGCCGCCGCCTCCGGCGGTGCAGCTTGGGCAGAGTGCACAAGCCCACGGCGTCGACGGGTTGATTCGTCCGCCGTACAAGAAACACAATGGAAACGCTGTTATTATTGGGTTCTGCGCAGGGGTTTGCGTCCTTATCGCTTCGCTTGTCTGTTTCGTGGTGGTCATCAGGAAACACGGAGACAAGAAGCAGTCTTCGAGGACTCTAATAGATTCGGATGGGGCGGCGACCGTAGAAGCAGCGGCTGTGATGCAGATGGAGCAAGAGAAGGAACTGGAAGAGAAGGTGAAGAAGGTGCAGGAGATGCAAGTGGGGAAGAGTGGGAGCTTAATGTTCTGTGCGGGGGAGGCGCACCTTTATACGCTGGATCAGTTGATGAGAGCCTCTGCCGAGCTTTTGGGGAGGGGTTCGCTAGGAACCACCTACAAAGCGGTGTTGGATAACCGTTTGATCGTCACTGTGAAGCGCCTTGATGCTACTAAAATGGCCGCAGACTCAACCAAGGAAATGTTTGAGAGTCATATGGAATCAGTGGGTGGGCTTCGCCATCCCAATTTGGTGCCCTTAGGGCCTATTTTCAGGCCAGGGAAGAGAGGCTTCTTATCTATGATTACGAGCCTAATGGCAGTCTTTTCTCCCTTGTCCATGGTAAGTTTTTCTGTTCCGGACTTGTTAGCTTTAGTTTGCTTCTCTCTGTATATCCTTTCCGGTCGGTGAGTTGAAGCATTCACTCGGCCGAGTGACATTGAACTGATCCTCTCAAGTCCAATGCATGCTTGTTTCCTTGATTTGCGGGTTACTATCTTAATTTCAAAAAAGTGTGCTTGCTGTTGCCAAAATAACGAGTATTCTAATGGGTAATGACGTGGAGTTCGTAAAAAATCCTTTGAAATTCTCTTCACATGTGATCCATTTCTCGGATTTGATAGCACCTGAGCTAAAGCCCGAGAATCTTGCTGCCGGCTACATAACAATTGCTTTTCTGAACTTAGTTAAGCCAGGCAACCAACAGTGTACTTTAATCGATAAACGCCCCTAGTCTTGTTGAGATGACTCATAACCGGTCCTTGTCGTCTAGGGTCCTGTGCATTGCTCTCTTTCCCTCTCTCACTCTCCCGTGGCCAGAATTTATTCCGTAATCCTTAAATTTCAAACAGCATGGGCTGTCTGTTAGCTTCCGGTTATTTGTCTACGGTTGTTGATTACCTTGCAATGGGGATCATGTTGCCAAGTGGCATTGGGGCCTTTTTAACTCTTTAAATTGTACGAACATTGACTGTAGCTATTCAATTGTGTTGTCGTTGGACAAGATCTGTGCAAATGAGTTGATTTTTAATTCACCTGCACCCTCGTCGCAGAGGTGGAACCCAGTTGCCTGCTTATTATTATTATAATTTGCTCGAGCAACCATTGAATGGATCCCTTATGTATGATATTCATACGTCGCATTACTTTGAATCTCTTCTGCACGTGTTGGGTTTTTGGACGTGTCCCAAAACTTGTTGACTAGTGGATGACTGGATGTTGAATTGAGAATAGCAAGTGTTTATTGATAGTGTGGTGGACGCAGGTTCACGATCAAGCAGGGCAAGGCCATTGCACTGGACATCGTGTCTGAAGATAGCAGAGGACGTAGCACAAGGGCTTTCCTACATCCACCAAGCCTGGAGACTGGTGCACGGCAATCTAAAGTCCTCCAACGTTTTGCTGGGCCCTGATTTTGAAGCGTGCATCACTGATTACTGTCTTTCCATGCTGGCCAACCCTTGCAGCTTCCAGGACGACCCTGATTCTGCCGCGTATAGAGCCCCTGAGACCCGCAATCCGAATCACCAGCCAACCCCCAAATCTGACGTTTATGCCTACGGCGTTTTGTTGCTGGAACTTCTGACGGGGAAGCCTCCTTCGGAGCACCCTTTATTGGTGCCCACCGATAGGGTGAGTTGGGTGAAATCCGTGCGGGAAGATAACGGAGGGAAAGACAACAGAATGGACATGCTTGTTGAGGTCGCTACTACTTGTAGCTTGACCTCCCCTGAGCAGAGGCCCACTATGTGGCAGGTCCTGAAAATGTTGCAGGAGATTAAAGAGATTGTATTATTGGAGGATAGTGCGCATTAGACCTGCACCCCACCATCTTGTATCGTCTTTTCTTTCGTTTTTGTTTAGTTATTACATGATATATATTGGATAGGGGAAAAGTTCGGTGTTAGCTAATGATTAGATTTGATGGGAAACTAAACATAAAAATCCTGAGTCCATACGATGTTCTATCCCTTCAATTCCACTTTCTGGGCATTTGACTCTTGACAACAATGCGGGATGCAACTTGCTTAGCTTCTCGATTGATGGGCTTTTCTATTGGTTTCCCTGTACTACCGGAAACACAATCTGTATTTGGATGTGGTAAAATACAGGTGAGAGATAGATACTAATTTATTATATCCGCGTGTTATTTAAATTCTAATTACATATTAAGTTCAATATTGTGAAATGAGCATTCTAATTTTATGATACAATCTTATAGTGTTAAAAGTAGTTTCATTAATTATTTGGGAGATGTTGCCTGATGTTATTATATCGGTTGCGAATGGATTGTTAAAATGGAATTTTTACTACTTTGTTTAAATAATCTTTTAAATCGTATAGCTTTAAGTTTAAGGGAGGCATCAGTGAGAAGAGTGGAACATATAACTTTAATTTCAATTAAGAGATGTAGAGGAAGGCCTAAGAGAACACTTTTGGAAGTTATTGAACGCGATCTCTTAATTAATAATATTTTTAAAAACTTGATAAATGATATAGCACAATGGCGTCTTACAATCCATGTAGCCGACCTCACCTAGTGGGATAAATGCTTGTTGTTGTTGTTGTTTAAATAATCTTTTAATTAACTACATGCAATAAATCTTCATTCTTCGTGGATATGATGACTGCCTGCTTTTGTTCCACGCCTGATTTTGTCTCGCTGTGAGGAAAATTCAATTGGTTTTAGATTTTATTACATAATTGATTATTTGGATCCAAATTACATTTTGGCTTAAGCTGAAAAGAGTAGCTTTGGAGATTCAATCATACAGTTATTATTTGTTAGATATTTCACTTGCCAAATTTACCCTTCAATCAAATACACTTTTCCTTCTATCATATTCCAGCTGTGTCGCATCGTAGCATGAAGTCTTGGGCTTGAGCTGGAGAAAATGGGAATTGCGATGGGGAGGGTGTTTGCTGTATTTGGGCTTTCACGTTGGTGGTATAATGATATTATATACTTACACCTTTAAAAAATATAAAATATTTTTAATTAAATTTCATCTTCAATAAAATAAGTTACTTATTTTTAAATTAATTTTATTTTTTTATATTTATCCCTATTAAATACCTTACAATAAATATAAAATTATTATCAATAAGGACACTTTTTTAAAAAGATAATGATTATACCTCAAAAGACTAAAAATATTTTATATTTTTTAACATTCAATTCTCAAAAAATGCCTTACATTTTTAAATAGAGAGAGTACCACTTTTATTTAATTATATATACCTTTGATTTATTAGATACCTTGATTTAAAAAATGATTCAAAAAAAGTTAGACACCTGGTTCCCGTGAGGTTAAATTTGATCTATTTTTTTTACATAATTAAATTATTAATATTACTAAATAATATAATTGAAATTTCTAAATTTAAATTATATTTAATAATATTATATACTGTCATTATTTACATTTTAAAAAGCAGTGTCTCTTATTACAAAAAAAAAATATCTTTTATAATAATTTGTACATTTAAACTTGATTTTAACTCATTTATCCAGTTATATTTAATTTTATCAAATGTAAGTTCAGAAAATATATAAAAATAGTTACAATATAATATGATCAATTATTATCAAAATTAATCATACTAATCAATTATTTTCATAATTAATTTTACATAGCTGAAATCCACTAATAGTTCGGTGTAACGATTTATATCTTTCCCACTGGAAAATATCAAGATAAGGGAATCTAATTCAAGATATAGAATGGCAGGAATAATTTCAAAACCTCTCACGGGCGAGCACGTGTATTATCCAAAAAAGCTACAAACGTGATAATATATATTCCTTCATTAAAAAAAAAATAATATATTTTTTAAGAGATTGTGTGTTAAAAAATATAAAATATTTTTAATATTTTAAAATGTAATATTGTTCTTTTTTTTAAGGGTGCTCCTAATGAATAAATTACTTTATATTTGTTTTAAATAAAATACCTTATTAAATAAATGTAGATATAAAAAGATAATATTAATTTAAAAATAAGTAACTGCTTCAATTATTGAGGGGTGAGATTCGATTAAAAATATTTTATTTTTTAATAGAGTGAGTAAATAATTTCAACAGATCATTTTGTAGGTTAATTTGACATAAGCACATCCTAAAATTAATATGCAACGTAATTGTTCTTTTTTTTTTGTGGTCAAAATATGCAACGTTATTAGTGATTGTGATTGCTTCTTAAATTTATCAGCCCCTACCGTCTGTTTTAGGGGTAATTTTTTTGCCAAATTGTTGTTGGAGAATTTTCCGACGTTACTGCCATCATAATATTTTTTCGATCCAGGACAATTAAACGCAAATGACATTGATGGACACTGTCATCCCCATGAGAGTTCGTATTAATCTTCATTTGGAAATGGGTTTTAGTTATGGGTCAGTATGGGCTAAATTGGCTTAGTTTTGGACCAGAGGATGGGCCAACCCCAGGATAGAAGGAACCACACATATCATCCACGTTTCGCTGGAAAAAGGAGGATGATGGCAGCTGCTATGGCAGCGTAGAATATGCTAGAATGATCTAATTAGTCCGCAGCAGGGTGATTATATTTATATTTATTATTAAATTAAACTGAATGTTATTTCTACGGACACAACATTCTGTCCCTCTCCGTAAACTTGAATGAAAGCCCACACCTTTGATACAGAATCGTTCGAAGAGAAACCTAGAAAGCTAGGTATGGACACCGATATGATTGAGGCGGAGAAGGCGTCGCCTCAGGAGGTGGCGGTGTCTTCTAATTCCAGTCAGAATGACTTCATTCGAGATCTACTTACATTGGCACGGCAACTCATCGATCAAGGGAAGCCTTCACAAGCTCTCCATGCGGTAAACTTTATTCTTTTCCACACATTCTTTTAAATAACCCTTTTCTTCTTCTTCTTCTTCTTCTTCTTCTTCTTCTTCTTCTTATTATTATTATTATTATTATTTGCTGCCTATTGATTGTTCTTCTCTTTTTGTTTCTTTTTTTTCTCCAGTTTCCAAGCTCTATTTTCTTTTACTCTTTTTTTTTTTGGAGGTTATAATTCTTTATCTCTTCCCATATCAAGATATTCGAAGAGAGGAAATTTTCTTCCTTTGTTTACCTGATCTTTAATGTTCGCGCGGTAGAATGGCTCTTTTGAATTTTGTTTCTGAGTCATTGGTTGAAAGGGTTGTCATACATCCGGGGCTTTTGTTGCGGTGACTTTCAAGTAGATTATCACGTTAGAAAGAATTGATTTTCCCCCATCTAAGGAACGATTGAACACTATGATTTGATAGCCTTCAAACAACCACACTGCTTTTGGAACCCTTGAATTTGGTGACTGGACTTCATAAGTGAGTTATGGTTCGATATCTTGGGCAAGACAGACTTGGGGCTGTAGTGACGACCATATCAACAAAATTTTGGAAAATAATTACTAGATCATGTATTACTGAAAATACATTAAGAAAGCCTGAGGCTATTTGATACGGTGGTGTTTTGCCAGTCATAAGTGACGTAGTGCAATATCTTGAAAGCCTACCAATAGAATGCCAACCTTATGCAAAATTTAGGGTAACTACGAATGCAATATCACGTTCTTAGATAACCTTGCTACCTAAATGGTTTCATGAGCACATAAAAAGATTTTGACTTTGAGGACTTGAAAAGATACTTTTTTGGATGGATGAAAATTCTAGTCACGTGGTAGCACATTCGACCCACCATTATGCTTGATCATTCCAAATGCTTATAAGAATGACAACGATAAGTGTACGTCTAATCTGTTCTAGGGTCAAAAGTTTTCACCCAGGGCAGGTACCAAAGTTCTAAAGTTCCAACATAGCACTAATTAAACCTTTATGGAGACACGCTAGACATGAATATGATTTCCAATAGAACAAAATTAAACCTTTATGGAAGTTAACTTCTGCAACACTGATTTTTACAGTGTTTATTCGTATGATAACTGGTGGCTTGTCAGATTATGCCTACACAAGACATTATCTGCCCCATTACTTCTTTTTTCAAATGTCGTGGATAGCTAACACTTCACATTATTGGTTTTAGTAATTTCACGCTAGTTATCCTAGCCGTGTGTGACTACCGTTACAAGCTCTTTGTTGTACTCTATATATAATTGGGTGCTGACTAAATGAAACATATAATGCCTTGGGGACGTTGCGAGCAGCTTTCTTTTTGTTTCTTTAGTCTTGACACTGTCAATAAATGCCTTGGGGAATGAGCCAATTTTATTTTGGCTCCTACGCTCTAGAATCTAAATGATGATAATCAGCTACCCAAACAAATGAGTAAAGGTGGTTGCCTGTTGTAATTCGTGAAACATAAAACTCTTCTATGAAAATTGTAAGATGCTTCTTTGGCAGTGGAGAAAAAATATTTGAAAGCGGTAAACCTGGAAGAGTCTTTTTGTTGGCTGATAATTACTTACTTTTGGAACAGGTGGTCCTTGCCATGAAGACCAAAGGTGGGGATGAAGCTGTCTTTCAGTTCTTACACCGAGCTCGTGAGCTGTATAGAAGTAAACTGCGAGAGAATGCTGCCATTGATCAATTGGCTTCTTTATTTGCTGAGTGTGCCATTGCTGGAGCACTACCTATAAATATTGGAACATCTGCAAATAGCATTTCTCCTCCTTCAATTAGTCCTGATGTTCATGAGGCATCTATACTTGCAGAAACTGGGAGGATGCAAGTAGTATTGGATGCTGTTTCAGATGGGAGCAGCTTCATCTGTTTGAAGTGTGGGGGCCTTGTTAGCATCCATCGCAAAGAGGAGCACTATGCTCACTGGTGTTGTTAACTCTTTAGCGATGGGTGCCTTGGCGATGCCTTGTTTCTCTGTGCATCGTCACCGTGCTAAATTTGGTGGTTTCTTCATCTTAATGCGGGGAAGGTTTCAGTTTTTTGATGATTGCATCTGCGGGAGGAATTTATGGAACATCTTGCAGCCATGCGGGGGTATTAGGGGAATATTCAGCCAGCCATTCTCCATCCCTTTCCAAGACTTGAATCCTGCAAACCATGGTGATTGACTAGATAAGAGAGTCAAGTTAAGTAATGGCATCCTATTGATAGGATTCGAGCCATGGTACTCGCGGATTTTGTATGTATGAATCGTAGGCGTGTATACATTTAAATAATTTTATATCACACTTGTCTTCTGTTATACTGTAATACTAATAATTTAAATAATGTTTGTATCGCACTTATCTTCAATTGTTGATTTCCCGCCATATCTCTCACCTTGCAAATGAGCATAACCATTAACATTATGGATACAATTGGAACCAGGACAAGCTTGGATGGTCTTTAGAGCAGGTTATTGATTCGTGCGCTCATTTTTGGTACATCAAAAAGAACTTGTGGTGTCATTGAGAATTTTAATCATAATTGCAGAACATAGTCTCCTATGTAACCAAATCAAACATCGTTGCACACAGGGCAGAGTGAATCCGCTTTGGTGGCGTCCGTTGTCTTCTTCTTGTTAACTATGCGATCATCAGAAACAATGCCCTTGTATGTACCTCTAAGCAACTTGATTCAGCTCTTTAGATTGATTGATCACCCTAGATAATTGCGTTTTTCAGTCAAGAGCCAGTTGACAAAACTAGCACCAACAATTTCATTTGAGAAGAGAGCAGAAGAGAAAAAAGAAATATTACTGTGATATATATAATAAGTGTAATATAGTTTCATATATTCATATTATTTTCTTTTAAATGTTGAATTATACAATGTAAGGAGGAAAAAAAAAATAAACAACCGATTCTGGTTGGTTTAAGGCTTGAAAAGCCTCATGATGCTCAAATCTTTGCTAGAACTACATGGAAAAATAATTTTGAACATAAGCTTTCAATGATTTCAAATATCTAGTCAACCATTAAAAACAGTTTTGATTAGTTGTCGCTGCCTGGGATTTCTTTTTTAATGACCTGCAACTGCGTGGGATGGCTCAATAACCCAAAATGAATGCCATTAACTTCACACACTATTCGTTAATTAATTATTACCATATCTATGCATCATATATCATACGCTTATAACATATTTTGCCACCTATAGATCATGAACTATATGATAATCTCGAATTTCACGTAATATATGAAAATTATGCATAGTTATCTATAAGATAAAATAAAATAGTGCGTTGGAAAAAATTGATATTATTTTTTCGCCAATCGTAACCAAACAATAACAAAGATAACAATTCTTATCATACACTTGAATATATAAGCAGTAAACTTAAGCGAGCCAAGCTACAAGGTGACATGACACTGACAGTTATGGAGTGATTGGCGATGCGGCCTCATCAACATCACCATTTTAACTTATTTTGGTGAAAAAACACACATTTTAATCTTTATATTTTACCTGTATTTTATTATAAATTTTTAATTTTTAATATTTTTAATATTTTTAATTTTTATTTTTTAATATTTTAAATTCTTAAATAAATAAAATATAGGGTTTTAAAATACTAAAAATAAAAATATGAAGATTTAAAATATTAAAAAAATATAAAAATTTATAATAAAATATAAGTAAAGTGTAGGAATAAAAGGTTTTTTTTTTTAATAATATGAGGAGCATTTTCATTCAAAATAAAACATAGTACGAACAGGGAGAAAGCTAAACATGAAATATGAAAAGCATCATTTTAATATATTTAAGCTAGAGTCAATGATTTAAATGGCCCGAGATTATTTAGATTGAATTTAAAATATCACACCTTATCTAAAAAGCTTATACAACTAAACTTAGCCCTAATACTTTTGAGTTTTGTATTTATTTGGGCTAATTTGAATACTCAAAATTTTTAAAAATATCTTTTTTTATTTTTTTGAATCAATTTTAATTTTTAAGTAACTTCATTAAGTATAAAATATTATTTTAATTTTACAAGAATGAAAGAAAAAATAATAACTTATTAACTTTATACTTAAGTAACTCTGTTATTGTTTTACTGTATTGTATATAATTTATTCATGAATATTTTTTTTACTTCCAAATTAATGTTTAATTATTTAAATATTATTTTATCATGGCCATATATAAATTCTTTATATATTTTAATCAAATTGATCTCAATTCAATCACAATTAAACCATTAACTTAAAATGATTGCTAGTTCAAAATTTTCAATAACTTTTTAATAAACTATACTTTTTGTTTTTAAGAATATGAAAAAAATAATTGTCATTATTATATATAAAACAAAATTATTTAATTATAAAAATATTTTTTTAAAATTATATTTTAAAATTTTTATATTGTTTAACTCCTACATATAAGAGTTATTTACTCTAATTTATTTTTAATTTTAATCAAGTTTGGCATAGACGATAACCGAATGATTATTCAAAAATATTATTATATTTATTATATTTATCTAGTAGTAAAGTTGACAATTCTTAGACATCCAAATTTTATTTTTAAAATTATTTTTAATTTAATTTTTCTAATTTAAAAGTAATTATTTTATTTTATAAAAAATATAAAATATATATTGTTGGATATATATAGGGCTCAACTTTTTTTTAAGAAATGAGTGGGTTTTAAAATTTAAAAATTGACATTAAAATATATTTTAAATATTATTTTAAGATATTTTATTAATTAAAAATAAAAAATATGAGAATATAAATATTTTTTATTTTTAAAAATAAATATAATAATATGCTTAAGTATATGATATTTTAACAACATAAAATTCAAAAATTAATTAATATTTATTACATTTTATATATTTTTTAATTATTATTATTTTGTTTTTTTCTCTGCTCAAATGCTTTCAGACCTGATCAGTCCAAATATTTTAAAAATATTATTTTTATCAGGTTCGATTCTAAATTGGTCGGGCGGGATGGGTTGACCCGTCGTCCGGACTACGGGCTCGAATTTAAGCGAGGAAAAATCCCGGGGATGCAAAATCAGAATCGTTTGACCCTTCCTCCCTCGCTTGTCATCTGGATGCGATAATATCGAAGGAAGGAGAAGACTCAGAATTGTCCTCGTATCTCAGCTGCCTTTACTGTTTTACCCGTAACAATCCCCAGGTAAGTTCATTGTCGACAAAAGTGCTGGCCTTAGACTGGATCTATTGCGGATTGTTTCCATTTGCTTCGTGCCATTGATATCTTCTAAGTTCCGTCACGCGGATTCCCAAAGCTCCAAACCTTCTTGTTTTTATGCCTTGCATCGCACTAAATATAAATCAGGGAGATTAGTGTGAACATCCGTAATTTTACGTTTTCGGATGTATCATGCATGTAAATTGCGATAAATGGTTATGGATTGAATTGGGGTAGTTTATATTTGAGTAAGGAAAAGGGCTTTGAGTTTCATGGAGACAAACTTGATATAGATGTGTGTGGATGGTTCTTGGCTGGCCGCCATTTGGCCTTCGGTGGGTGGAATGCTGGTTCTATACTCCTATTGCTCCCGTTTTTGAAGTTATTACTTTGGAGCGTTAGTAAAGATGTAGATTTCGGAGGAACCTATGTGCCATTATGCCATATATGGTTGTTGTAAATTTCGGGGCTGTTCTCCTTGTCCAGTCAGACTCTGATTTGATATGATCCCAAATGAAGCATTTTCTTTTTATAGTATAGTTCTAATTATGGCTGCTGATGAAAATCTAAGCTATTATTCTGAATGGCTTGAACGCAAGTTTTAAACCCGGCTAGATGAAGTTCTATCTGATTGCACTTCCTTTCCTTTAAAGAGGCAAGGGATCATTTTGATACGAAATGCTCTGGTATCTGATGTTTATTCGTGCAGTTGTGCTTCCAACTATAAAGAATTTGCATCACTTTATCTGCAAATTATGTTATGTTTGTCAACTTATGCTTTTTGTAAGATGTAGTGGCGATGCTTTATGTTCAATTCTTCATCTGTTTGTTCTTTATACTGCTCGTGATTGTTTAACGTGTTTATGATTTTACGATCAAGTAATAGATTTGTAATTGTCTTGGTGTATGCAGCATACAGCTGCTGTATCCATAATATATGGTACTTTGAAAGTCTAGGAAGTTGACTAGCAGGACTACTGCCAAATTCAAGAATGACGTTCAAGGCTTCTTTCTTTATTTGAGATATTGAGAATACGATGGCCTCATCAGTCCTAAATTTTATAAACACTACATTAGACTGGGTAACATTGGCTTTAGATGCTCCTTCAGCACGAGCTGTAGTTTTTGGTTTTCATATTGGCGGTAATCTTTAATATCTGACTGGAATATCCTCACCTTATGGCTGATTACTAAGTTATCAATTGATTCACCTTTATTACTATCTTCTCTTTGAAGGGCATTTATTTGTGGAAGTTCTTCTTCTGGTAGTCATCCTTTTCCTGCTTTCCCAAAAAAGTTACAAGCCTCCTAAACGGCCCTTAACCGAAAAGGTTAGATCGACTGTATTTTTTTCAATTCATCAAATGTTGTATTTGTTTATGTGTGCGTTTATTTATGAAATTTGTGAATTTGTTGTCTGTATTTATTACTTCTGTTTACTTGCCAGTGAAAGTTTCAGTATTGTATAGTTTATAAGTGGCCCATACAAATCTGTTGTGTGAAATTTTTTTACATCTGGTAGATTATAAATTATGATTTTCAATAAAATACATTTAATTTGGCCACTCCATTAACTTTAGGAGCATTTTCCTCATTATGTTCTTGTAAAGATAGGATCAGTATGTTGCAAATTTGAATAGTTGTTCTATCAATTAAAATTTCAAGTTTATATAGAGGTTTGGCTAATGTGGTTTATAGTAGTTCTAGTGATCTAGGATAGGCGTATCTCTTATCATCATTTGTGAACTTTCTAGAACTTTCAAGGTTGATAATCCTCCAGGTTTCCTGTACATGTAAATGGAAGCTGCTTTGCAGAACTGGACTTCTTAATTTTTCCCTCATGATTTGTCTGAGTGGTCTGGTCTTATTACATGAAAGGTTCCATGTAAGCTCTTGACAGAAGCTTGATTGATAGCTTCATTGTCCACGCGCTTGGGCTTTCAGGATGATTGTTCATGTTGTTGGGTTCTTTTTAGATGACATGATCTATTCTGTATCTAATGGAATTGTGATTGGATGTTTAGGTCTGGTATAAGGTTGGTAGATTTGAATGACATATTAGTTTGTTCTTTGTTGACTTGGAAATGCAATCGATGGATTTATGAAGATGTTGATTTCTTGATGAGGGAACCGTGTAGGATTCTGTTTCAAACTTTCCTTCCTATTCACCTTTTTCTTTCAATGGCCATGCCCTTCATTGCTTTCAGTGTACTTTACATGGACTTCTGGTTTGTAATTCTTCTCTCACCTTGTATAAGGTGCTTGTTCATGTTTATGTTCTGTCTATTACATATTGTTTTACATCACTTACTGCTCTTGAATAGGTTGATACACTTCGCTCTTTAGAGGGAAAAAAAAATGCTGCAATCTTAAGATGGAGATTGGCAGATTGTGCTAGAATGTTCCATAGGGAATCCCTACATATTTTGTCATTTTCCAGGATAAACTTAATCTATTGAGTGTCTATTTATGATTTTGAAGCCCTCAGGCTGCTTTTCAAGATAATGTTTCAAAAATACTGGTGGAAGTCAAATAATTTTACTCATTATTATATTATTACCTTAACATTATTGGAGTACATGCCTAATATCTGCAGGAAATAGATGAGCTGTGCGATGACTGGGTTCCAGAACCCCTTATTCCTCATCTGAGTAAAGAGATGCAGTATGAATCACCAGTGCTAGAGAGGTGACTGATTTTTCTTGAGGGAAATCTCATTTATGTTCATGATTTTTATATGTTTGAACATATTATATTATGTTTTTATTTCTTGTTTGTTTTGTTGATTGAACGTATAAGATTATCTAAAGTCCTGACAGGTAAATGTCATGATATGCATTCATTGTTATGTTAGTTATAAGATTATCGGGAAAAAATAGGAAATTTTAATTACCTTGTATCTTCCTACTGTTGAGATGAGTTATGTTTCTTGCAGTGCTGCAGGGCCACATGCCATAATTAATGGTAAAGGTGTTGTGAATTTTGCTTCAGCAAAACTACCTTGGGTTGATAGGTCATAAAAAGCTACTCGTAAGAAAATTTTCCTTGTATCACTGATAAATTTGCTCTTTTGAGTACTTCTTTAAAGCAGTGCATTGATTGCAACTTTCTAATTTCAGGAGTCATGCTCTTCTGCTCTTGAGAAATATGGTGTTGGTTCTTGTGGTCCTCGTGGGTTTTATGGAACAATTGGTAAGGTTCATTGTTAAAGTAGATTCAAAATAATTTTAAAAAAAGTTTTTTTTTTTAAACAAAGTTCTTTACTGGTAAATAATTGTTCTTTTATATCTCTTTCTTCTCCTCAGATGTGCACCTTGACTGTGAAGCCAGAATAGCTAAGTTTTGGGAACCCCTGATTCAATTCTCTACTCCTATGGACTTTCCACCATGTTCAGTGCAATTCCTGCTTTCTCAAAAAAGGAGATATTATTGTTGTGTAAGCATAAACTCTGTCTTTGACTATCAGCTATGTGGTTCCGTCCAGTTTTTCTGCCTTTTTTGACGATTAAAGAGTGGTGCTAGCCAAACATAGCTGGTGTTCTGGCTGAGCAGTTTTATCTCAATTTTTGGGTCAAAGTGGTTTATTTCTTAATTCTCCTGCTTCTTTATGCTGATATGATAACAATAACGTAAGAGTTGACATTGATTGTGTCTAGGACAGTTAAAAGCCCTAGTTAAAATGCCAATTAATATAATAAAGCAGTCTAGTTGACGCATTAAACTCTGATGTTCTGATGAAGTCTAGTTGAATGATTTGCTCTTGGGTTTTCCATTTTAAACTCACAATTTTTATATTCTCAACTATTTGGTACACATTTGAAGCTTTTATAGCTAGTTCTTGTAATATTGAGGGTTTAAGTTTTGCATACAAGGGGTTCTTTTACAGGGATGAAGGAGTCCACTGGGGGATACAGAATGGGCTTTATCTTTCTAGAAGCACGGTGGTGTATTTCAAGCACAATGACATGAATTCTTTAAGAGAAACTCTTGAGAAAATTAGTACAAAAAGCAAGAGAGCCAAGAAAGTGAGGCGCTATATTGTTATTGAAGCTGTCTACCAGGTAGATCTCGTCTTTCTTGCATTGCACCTTAACTTTACACTTGTAACTTGTGTGTTTCTATCTATACATCCTACATAATCAGCCATCATAAAGAGAGGATGCATGTTCTAGTATTCAGATATGGTGGCTGCTTGCATTGTTGGCTTCTTGTTGCATGTTGTAAGTCATCCTATATGAATGAATGATATATATATTAACCATGATAGTGGGATGACCTAACAATTAGCATGGGATGGTCAGTAAGAAGCATGCTCTGATTTAGATTCAAATGGCCTTTTCTGGTCTGATGATGTTTCAAGCTCACAATTCTGCCTTGTTCTAATTTTTTTTTGTGGCTATTCTTGCTTCTTCAAGTGGTCACTATGGGGCCATGAATACTAAATTTGTATGTGGAATAATAACTGTTGCTATTAGATCTGCGTCTATCACAATGCCACTGTCGCAAGAACAAGTACTGCTTACCTGGGCTTTCTTATTCATATTTAACTGTAAAAATTCTTTTCACAGCAGTTCCTATACTAGCATCAGTCAATGAACGCTAAACTTGTTTGACCTGTGCCTATTAACAACCTTTCTTTTCCATAAAATTTTCAGAATTCTGGCCAAATTGCACCCTTAGATGAGATCATTATGTTGAAGGAGAAATACCGTTTTCGTGTTTTGTTAGATGAGAGCAACTCAATTGGTGTGTGCTTGGAAGTACGGGAAGAGGTCTCACTGAATTTTATAAAGTTCCAGTATGTGACGAAAATCTCTCATTTTGTCCCTTCCTTCCTCTCTTTAGGTGCAGGTTGTATGTGTACCGAATGCAAGTGTTTATACATTCTGAATTGCAATGTCATGTGTGATTTATGGTTATGCATTGCAGGTTGAGAAGTTAGATATTATAACTGCTGCTATGGGACATGCATTAGCCACAGAAGGAGGATTCTGCACTGGAAGTGGAAGAGTTATAGATCACCAAGTAAGGAAGTGTCCTATTTGAATGATAGCACTATTAGTAATAGGTTTGATTTTTAACTTGATGACAACAATAAAGAAGTAAGAGAATCAATGATTTATTTCTTAAGCTGTTATTTACCAATTTTTTCCTTCCGTTTTTTTTTTTTTATCTTCCTGAATAATGACTTATAAAGTGCAAAATTGTGTGTCATCTGACGAGTTTCCACCGGACGTTATATTATTTGATACCAGATTTTATAATCTTTCTAAAGCACTAATATTTTGACATGTTTTCTGTCTTTGCAGCGACTGAGTAGTTCTGGCTATGTCTTTTCTGCTTCACTTCCCCCGTATCTTGCTAGTGCTGCAATCACAGCTATTGACATTTTGGAGGAAAGTCCCAATCTGATTACTAGGCTGAAAAATAATATTTATATTGCGGAAAGGTAGTTCCTGCTCCCTGCCTTGAAAAGTGCCCACCTTCTAGATTTTATGTGGCATCTGGCTGTTTAACGTCTGCTTGCGCATGCGTGTTTAGACCATTGATTTTGTTTTCGACATCACTGCGCTACTATTGCAGGATTATCGAAGATAACAGGCTTAACAATAGCAAGTAATCCAGAGTCGCCGATTGTTTATTTGAGATTAGAGAAGTCTACCGGTTCCATGAAAAGATGACTGTCTTTGCTTGAAGATTGCCGAGCGTGTAAGGGATGTTGTTGACAATGAAATGCCTTAGTGCCAGTTTTTGCTTGTGCCTAATGGATGTGTATTTTTACAGGTTTTGAAAGAAGATTCTGTATTTGTGGTCACTTCCAAGAGATCAACGTTGGACACATGTCGATTGCCTGTCGGAATCAGATTATTTGTCTCTGCAGCGCATCAGAATCGATCTTCACAAGGATCTGAATCATTGAAAAGGGTTGCAGCTTATTGCTTAGTGGGTCGTCATTGAACGTGGCACATCTCTCCTGTCCTTCTTGTCTGTACTGAAACCTCTAAACATCAAATACCGTCGATGGCTTGTGAGCGATTTTGCAATGGAGGCCAATCAGAAAAAAAGGGGGAGCTTCTG